>NW_022681470.1:119148308-119164381 GCF_009764315.1 Trachypithecus francoisi
GTAAACATATTTGGATTAAAACAAGTTATCTTTCCATCATCATGGTATTTCCCAAAACTGGATACAATTTATAAAATAACGAAATATTTCTATTTTTAATGCCTATATAAGACTATTTTAATGTCTACATAAGACTCTATTGCATATTAACTGACTGGTTGTAAAATCTATGTTAGAAACTTTTTAACAGCCTTTTCTCTTTTCCACTCAACTTCCAGTTACACAGAACCAGTTTCAGGCACCTGAGTGAGTTCTGTAACTCTGAGGAGGCTTAGCTGAATGCAAAGTCTCAAACTTTGGCACGAAGGTTAAAGAAAACTTCTATGCATCTTTTCATCGATGTCATTTAAAGTCTTGAAAATAACCAATATTCTAAGTAGCCAGCAATGAATGCTTTCCTTGGATCTCAGCCTTGAAAATGCCCAACCGGTGAAGATCAGAACAAAGGATATACTTTTCAATTGCCTGAATCTTATCATCTGATAAGCCTGTCAATGTGATTTTCCACTACTATTGCTTTCAGATCTGTCTTCTAAAGATTGGTCATTTCTCATGTCCTCAATATCTATTGGCTAATTAACCAAGAAACCTTCTATTAATTAGGAATACCCTAGATTTATCTCTTTGTACTTTTACATTTATGGAAACCTACTACATCAAGCAGTTTACTTCACAACCCCACCCCCTAACCCCCCTCACACACACACGGAGCTCTTAATGTATGTAACTTTAATTCATAAAAATGTCACAGTGAAGTTACTAGAATCCCTGTGTATATTTCATTGGTATATCACAGAACATCACCAATGATTTCTACCTTCTTGAGTGTGGGCCAGACTTAACAATTCGTTTCTTAACAATGAAATATGGCAGAAGTGATAGACTGACATTTCTAATATTAAGTTATACAAGAGACTTTGGCTTTTGGTTTGATTATTCTCTCTCGCTTTCTCTTGAGTTATATGCTTCTGGAATATACCAACCATATACCATAAGGCAGCCCTA
This sequence comes from Trachypithecus francoisi, assembly GCF_009764315.1. NCBI lineage: Eukaryota > Metazoa > Chordata > Mammalia > Primates > Cercopithecidae > Trachypithecus > Trachypithecus francoisi. The sequence continues at coordinate 119,149,314 of NW_022681470.1, forward strand.
TGAGTGAACTTAGAAGGGGCAGTTTTGAGACCTACTAACATACAAGTGAGTGAGCATGGAAGCCTAACATCTCCTGGCTAAGTGTGGGAATGACTGCAGTCCTAGTCAATACCTTGATTAAGGACCCTTAAGAAAGCCTGTATCGAACTATCTAGCTAAGGTGCCTCCGAGTTCCTGACCCACTGAGACTGTGCGATGATAAATGTGCTGTTTTCAGCACTGAGTTTGAGGTAATTTGTCATGTAGCAATAAATAATATGGTACTCAACAAAAAAATACATATGGAATAAGCGAATAAATGAACAGCTGAATAAATAATTGGGCTTTATTTGAGCACGGTGTCTAGATTTAATTCTGACATTGATTGCATAAGAAAAAGAAGAAATTCATCAAACAGAAATAATTAGAAAATGTTATTTTATCTAACCTGTATTATTATTATTATTATTATTTTTTTTTTTTTTTTTTTAAGACGGAGTCTCGCTCTGTCGCCCAGGCTGGAATGCAGTGGCCGGATCTCAACTCACTGCAAGCTCCGCCTCCTGGGTTCACGCCATTCTCCTGCCTCAGCCTCCCCAGTAGCTGGGACTACAGGCGCCCGCCACCTCGCCCGGCTAGTTTTTTGTATTTTTTAGTAGAGACGGGGTTTCACCATGTTAGCCAGGATGGTCTCGATCTCCTGACCTCGTGATCCGCCCATCTCGGCCTCCCAAAGTGCTGTATTATTTGATGGTCTACAGATATTACAAAAGTAAATGCATATAAAATTGAGTTAGATTTTAAAACAAGGAAAGTTTTAAAACAAAAATAATTATAAATTGGTTTCTCAAAGAAGGATTTCAAACTCAGACAGGCTTTCTTCTATCTAGGATGGTTTAAGCTTGATGCCTGAGGGCTGGATTAGATGAGGTGCCTCTCACCCTTTGATATTATGATAATTAGCACTTACTGAGCCCCATGGGGTGTATGTCCCATCGTAGGTGCTACTTGAAGGCTAGTTGAGACATGATCCTTTTGATTTGATACAGAGAATGCTCCATACATATTAATTTTAAAAATTCTTTCCAACTGATTTCATTTGTGGCCTCTTGTTTTTCTGAACTTACTGCACAAATTGTCTGTACAACTCATTTGTCAATCACTCATGTGCTGGCTTGTAACATTGCTTGAATTGCTGTTTTATTGATATTTAATTTGTAATGTAACAAAATATTTTTGACTCATTATTTCTTAATGTGCAGCTCTGCATTTCTAACTGAATTAAGCTATGCAGTCAAAGCTATAGCCAGTGAATTCTAAATGTTCTGATATAATGACCATGGAAATACCTGTCTTGCTGTCACATGTAGGCTTTGCTAGAAATTTAGCTCCCATTTGCATTCTTTCCTACTTTTTGGTTGAACTCACCTACAGACTCCTAGGTCACTTTTCATTCCTGGAAGACTTCGACCATGGCTCAGTGTTATGATTTTCCATGATATCAATATTGATGCTGACAAGGAAATATAATTAGAAATTAAATCTTCTCTCAGTCCAGTAAACCTCCCTAGCTAGGTAGTAGGAAAAATAGTTTTATTGTTGAATAACTATTAAACCAGAATGTTTGTGATACACATCACAGGCAATCCTCTAAGAGAACACAAAAACAGAAATCTTATCGTTTATATTGTCAAGCATGTACAACCCATTACACACGTTTTCAAGATAAACAATAACTAGTCCTCAAATGAGAGGACTTGACAGCACCATTTGTCACACATAGTTGAACCTGCATTCATCTGGTAATTGCGATGGCCATCTGTGTTTGTTGATTTGTTTATACACAAGAATAACAGACATCTCAACTCTTTATGATAGGATGTAGTTTTAAACTAGGAAAAAGGCGTCTACTGAAATTAGGCTCCTACTATCCCAGAGAAACAGGGAGATAAGGATGCTATCTCTCTTGGGGTTTACATTTTAAAGAGATGGCTCCCTGGTTCCTGACAAAGACATTCCTGGATTATAAAGATAGCAAGAGGCTTATATCGTTTCCAAAACATTTCTATGCATTTCAAAGAGAGAGAAAGAAATCACAAGTTTTCTAAAGTAAATGATGTGAAAAAAAGGGATAGGAGGAGAAATCTCATTTCCTAATTTCAATAGGGACAATTAAGCCTCTCATTTTTAATTTTTATTTGTCCTTACAATACACATAATCCTTTCAACATGTTGGCTTCTCTGATTATGTGTAATTACCACAGTTTATCACTCCCTGAGTTACAGCTTTAATATCTTCCCTACTTAATATCAAACATATCATTCTCCAGCAATCACCTTCAATTTTCCAACTCAAGTCCTTGTGTACTCCACTCAGAAAACAAATTTGCCTCTACCAGGACCTAAAACCCATTGATCTATGCTTCATCCTCATTACACCCACATCAATCTGATTTATACAGCTTTGATTCAATGGCCCTTCATTAAAACCCTTCCAATGTGTATATATTTTTTATTTTCATCAAGAAACTTTTATTGTGTTAAGCTCCTGTAGTGTTGCATTTTTCTTAACTTCTTTATTTTTATTCTCCTTTAGGGACAGAGATCAGCACTGTATAATTCCAATTCTCTGTTCCCCTCTTCACATACAGCTGAATGACGGGGGAAAGAAGCACACAAGCATGCTGTTCAGTCTCACTTTAAATTCATGACCATTAGCTTCTAAGGGGACCTTCGTACTACCTAGCAATCTTACTACATGTTACTAATCCATTCAGTACAGCTCTTTTCTAGAAGAGCTTTGACACTTTCTTCTCTTTCAGCCATTTTCCCTATTCAGATTTTTTTTCCTATTTTACTGACAAAATAGAATAATCTTCAGAAAACTGTTTTATGGTCCAACATTTACTAAGCGATCTTTATTTTGACAAATATATTCTTTCTAGCATCTAGTTACTATGAAAAAGCTTTAAACATTCTTTTCAGCCACGATCACCTCTACTTATACAATTAATCCATTTTCTCTTGCCTAGTCAATAACATCAATCCAGCAATTTCCCCCTCTGTTCTGTATGTGTGTCACCACTTAAACTGGCTGTAATAAATGCTTATCTTAAAAATCAAAGCAATATACAAAAAACACCAATAACTACCTCTGTTTAACCCACATTCTCTCAAACTGCTCTTCTATTTTTCATCTTTAGTAACTTAAACTCTTTTGAGTCATCTGTCTTGTTGCCTCTTGTTTCTCTCATCTTTTTCTTCTTCATTTATGCCTAATATACATCTCAACATGCTTTTGTTACCCTAACAATTCTGAATGGTACTTATCAAGATTGTTTATGACTTCACACTGAAAAATTTATTAGCAATAATCCCCAGAATTATTTCCTATGGTTATTCCTTTGCTTAAAATTCACCAATATCTTGTCATCTCATTCAGAATAAAAACAAATGACTCCAAAGTGGCCAACAAGGCATTATGTAATATACTTTGTTCCAAAATGTACACACATATGCACATGAACCAGAATCACTGCCACTCATCTCTCTGCTGTCAGCTCCGACTCCTCTCACACTCATTACATTTCAAGCTTCCTTATCTTCCTGATTTTTGCACACATTAAGTAATATCCTGCATCAAAATTTTCATATTTGATATCCCTTGTGTTTATTCTTCTTCTATACGTCTGTATTATTCATTACCATATTTCAAGGCCCTTGCATAAATTTAATCTTAACAATTAAGACTTTCCTGAGCTTTCCAAAGAAAATACAAAACAAAATAAAAGAAACAAAACCAAACAAATATCTTCCATTCCCCTCTCTGATATTTCTTCCCTCTTTCCTGAATTAGTACCATGTGATGTACTTTATTTTTCTTCTGCCCCCACCACCCACATTAGAAGAGACGTATTTGTCTGAAAAAGATGTTGCTGTCTTTTTGTTTTTATATTCTATCTTCCTAAAACACTATCTGGCACAAAATGAGTACTTGTATTTGTCTTTTTTCACATTGCTATAAAGATACTGCCTGAGACTAGGTAATTTATAAAGGAAGGAAGTTTAATTGATTCACAGTTCTGCACGGCAGGGGAGGCCTCAGGAAACTTACAATCGTGGTGGAAGTTGAAGGGAAAGCAAGGCATATCTTACATGGTGACAGGAGACAGAGAGGGAACAAAGGAAACTGCTATGTTTAAACCACCAGATCTTGTGAGAACTCGCTCACTATCAGCAGAGAGAACACCATGGGGGAAACCATCCCCATGATCCAATCACTTCCCAGGAGGTTCCTCCCTCAACACATAGGGATTAAAATTCTAGATGAGACTTGAGTGGGGACACAGAGCCAAACCATAGTATTTTACCCTGACCACTCGCAAATCTCATATCCATTTCACATTTCAAAACCAAAAATGCCTTAACTCCACCAAAGTCTTAACTCATTTCAGCATTAACTCAAAAGTCCGAATTCAGTCTCATCTGAGACAAGGAAAATCCCTTGCATCTATGAGCCTGTAAAATAAAAATCAAGTTAGTTACTTCCCAGATACAATGGGAGTACAGGCCTTGGGTAAATGTTATCATTCTAAATGGGAGAAATTGGCCAAAACAAAAGAACCCCAGGCCCCATGCAAGTCCACAACCCAGCTGGGCAGTCATTAAATATTAAAGCTCCAAAATCTCCTTTGACTCCATGTCTCACATCCAGGGCATAGTGATGCAAGGGATGGGCACCTATGGGCACCCACTCCTGTGGCTCTGCAGGGTACAGCTCCTGTGGCTCCTTTCATGGGCTAGCATTGAGTGCCTGTGATTTTTCCAGGCACATGGTGCCAACTGTCAGTGGATCTAATTATTTCTGAGTTCTGGAGGGATGTAGCGCTCTTATCACAGCTCCACTAGGCAGTGCCCCAGTGGGGACTCTGTGTAGAAGCTCCAGCCCCACATTTCCCTTTTGTACTGCCCTAGCAGAGGTTCTCCATGAAGGTTTTATCCCTACAGTAGACTTCTGCCTGGACATCCAGGTGTTTCTATACATAGTCTGAAATCCAGGCACAGGCTCCCAAGGCTCAACTCTTCTTTTCTGTGCATTTGCAGGCCCAACACCACATAGGAGCTGCAAAAGTTTGGAGCTTGCAACCTCTGAAGCAATGACTCGAACTTTACTTTGGTCCCTTTTAGCCACAACTGGAGCTGGAGCGACTGGGAAGCAGGCTGCCAGGTCTTGGGGCTGCACAGAGCCTTGGGCCTAGCCCATAGAACCATTTTTCCCTCCTAGGTCTTTGGGCCTATCATGGGAGGGGCTGCCACAAAGATCTCTGGCATGCCTTGGAGACATTTCCCCATTGTCTTGACTATTAACATTTGGCTTGGCTCCTTGTTGCTTATGCAAATTTCTGCAGCTGGTTTGAATTCATCCCCAGAAAATGGGTTTTCTTTTCTACCACATGCTTAGGGTGAACATTTTCCACACATTTATGTTCTTCTTTCCTTTTAAACATAAGTTCCAATTTTAAGTCATCTCTTTGTGAATGCATATGACTGAACACTTTCAGAATCAGCCAAATTACTTCTTGAATGCTTTGCTGCTTAGAAACTTCTTCTGCTAGATACCCTAAATCATCTATCTCAAGTTCAAAATTCCACCAGATTTGTAGGGCAGGGGCAAAATGTCACCAGTCTCTTTGCTAAAACATAGCAAGACTGACTTTTGCTTCAATTCCCAATATGTTCTTTGCTTCCATCTGAGACCATCTTCACCTAGACTTCATTGTTCATATCACTATTGGGCACTTTGGTCAAACCATTTAACAAGTCTCTAGGAAGCTCCAAAATTTCCTACATCTTTCTGTCTTTTTCTGAGCCCTTCAAATTGTTCCAACCTCTGTCTGTTGCTCAGTTCCAAAGTCACTTCCATACTTTCAGGTTATCTTTATAGCAGTGCCCCACTCTCAGTATCAATTTCCTGTATTAGTCCATTTTCACACTTTATAAAGATATTACCTGAGACTAGGTAATTTATAAAGAAAGGAGGTTTTATTGACTGACAATTCAAAATGGCTGGGGAAGTTTCACAAAACTTACAATCATGGCAGAAGCAAAGGGAAAGCAAGGCATGTCTTACATGGCAGCAGAAGAGAGAGAAAGAGAGCAGAGGAAATTGCCACTTTTAAACCATCAGATCACTATCATAGTTACAGCATGATCCAATCATTTCCCACCAGGTCTCTTCCTCAACTCATGAGGATTACAATTTGAGATGAGATTCGAGTGGGCACATAGAGCTAAACCATATCATAGAGTACTACCAGAGCTAGTACTCAACGATTGTTTTGATGTATTAGTTAATGTTAAAACATTTATGATAACACTTTACACTGTATATTATATTTAAACATTTTCCTTCACCTAACAATCAAATAGTATGAAACTATTAATTTTAGAAATCTCTAGAATTTTTCACGTTAATAGAAAAGCTCTTGATTATTTACCAATCACTTATTTAGAATATAAGCTTATTGAAGACACAGTCATTACTTTGTATTTTTCATGATGCCCCAATTTGTCTATCACTAGATTTTTACTCAGTATCTGCTCAATAGAAAATAATTATGGTTTCATTGCTTAATTAGTTTGTTTTCTTAATTTAGTGATAACTTAACTAGAAAATTAAGATCATCCCTTACAATATCATCTTTTTTTTTTTTTATATTTCCTCAGTTCAAGGACTGTAATGGTTCTATTAAGACATTTTTTGTGCTATTTAATAGCTTCCACAATAGATTGTGTTCTTTCCTTTTTAACACCATCTAACATCATTTTTCAACATTCTCACTGGAATCTTGTCAAACTACTTTCCTCAATGTCCTAAATATGCCATGCTTGCCAGCTCCACTACTTCATATATTCAAACAGCTGCAGAATTAACACATCCCTTATACAAGTCTATGTCCTCCACATCCTCCAAGGCTCAAGTTAACTTCAAACATTGCTGTGATTATACTAGTCCACACAAATCCAATGCTTCTGCAAACACCTACTACTTGTATAATCAGTACGTTTGTGTCTTTTATATTTGTTTTTTTTTTTCTGTAATTGTAGTATTATGTAGGTTATATTCAACCTCCAAATTGAGAGTCACTAGGCTTTGCTTTTCCACTGAACCTAGCAATATGCTAAACACATTGTAAATTTTGATAAACTGACTAAGCTATCACTGAAATACTATAGCTAAATTATAATAACTGGTGGAATAATAATTCAAAATGAAGCTTCTTATTCTATTTGTGTATAAAATAAAATGTTAGCCTAGAGCATCAAATAGGAAAAAAAAGATCCTAAATATTCCCTCCTTCTAAATTAAGGCAGATATGTCCTCCAGCAGAATAAGAAAGTTTCTCATGTGACATTTACCTCATAATCTAATCCAACTTATGTAGGCCAAAAATCAGATATTTGGGGAAAAAAAATAAGTAAGGGTGACTGGATTTTTGTTTTTATGGGGAATCATGTAGAATTTTTCCACCTTTCCTCATGGAGGAAGGAAAAATGGTCCTTACAAAGGCTAGTTATTGAGAAATTGAAGGAATGCAGAAGATAGAGTGTTTTATCTGAAATCTCATTGTCCCAGCCTGGTGTGGCCACAAAAATAGGGCATGATAATAGAGTGTCTGTAAGAGCTTGCTATTTGAATTCTGGAATTTGGGGATAAAGTTATGGATGCATAATGATGTTTAAGCCAATGACAGATGGCATATTATAATGGTCATATAATATTCTAATGCAGCATATATGAAACACTAATATATAGTACTTGATTTTGGCAGTGAAGATCAAGCAGTGGAAATCACTGCTAGTAATGGTGCTAGGACATTTGATTTTCCATATGAAAAAGTGTATATATAAACACATATATCATCTACGTATGTTTATGTACACTCTATGATGTTCGCACAAGGGAATTGCTTAACTATGCATTTCTCACAATGTATTGTAATCATTAACGAGGAATGACTGTATATACAAACATAAAAACTGGTATGCTCTTTTTGCTTGGAGAATTCTAAAGATTGGAAACAATACAGAACTGCTACCAATGTCCAATTGAGAAGAAAGGATAATGGAGAAAGCATGCGCTGTTCCTTTTTAGCATGACCGGATGAACGCAGCAGACATTAGCCAGGCTTGGGCCCTAGAGAGATGAGAGGAGTCAGGCTGAAAAAGAATTTCAGGAGGACAGATGGAGAACATCGATTGCGCTCATGTCAGGGACTTGCAGTGTGGAAGATCTCATGGGGAATTTTGAAGAACCATTACCTGATCCTCATGAGGGATACACGTTTAAGTGAACACTACCAAAAAAAAAAAAAAAAAAAGGACTGGAAGCCAGCCATGGATAGCACAGATACAGCTTCACAAGAGGAGAACCCAAGAAAATACTATTTTTGGTAAGTAGTTTTCACTTAAATCCTTTTTGATAATTTTAATACATCTACATGTTTGCTTCGTGCAAAGTAATTTTTCACACAGCATGAAAGTAATTACAGTAAACATTTTATTATCACATTAGAAAGGGTTGATGCTAAGTCAAATATGCAAGAAGTTAAAAGGAGATTCTATAAGTATTTGAAATAAGAATAATGGCTCTGATTATTTCACTTTTACATATTTGTGTTTTTATTCTTAAGAGGCAAAGCACTAAATTCAAAAGGAAGAAAAAAACTGTTACCAACTTAATATATCGTATTGAAATTTATAATTTTAAGCTAAATATAGTAATCCCAAAGTAATAATATAAAATTATTTTATAATAATATATATTAAAACATAAATAGTTCATTGTCTCCAAACTGAATCATAAAGTGATCTTTAATTTAATCTAATAGCTTGCTTGCTTGCTTTCTACTCAAATATAAATTGCCTATGGGGTTTTATTAAATTTGGTTAATTTCAGAGAGTTGTCCTTGACATTTATATAAGTTGTGACAGACTCTCGCCAAGATTTTACCGAGGATGGTGCAAAGTTCAGAAAAGAAAATGAACAGAAGCAATCCATTTTCTTTATCATGATGCATTTACTCGTAAGAAAACCAATCTTCAGGAAGTGAATCATGCACCTTAAAAATGAGTAGTGAATCCCAATAGCTATATTCTTAACTCTTCTAAAATGTCTTTTTGCCTTGATAATTTTACTTTATTTGCTGAAACCAAACTGTATAGGCACAAGGCACAAGAAACTCAAGTATAACATATTCTTTTGGCTACCATTATTTCCAGACTGATTAAATCTAGAGTTGACTACATCAGGGTGAGCTTCTTTATTACCACTTTTAAGTAATTAATTGATTTCTTGATGTCTGCTCTTCTTCTACAATGCATATAAGAGTTCACTTTTTGTCACATTGTCCCACTAAAGAGGTGATACATGTTTCAGAAGCATTTTTCCGTAGCAGAATGCATTGTCTTCTGGCTGTTTTACAAGCCTTACGCCACACATTAAAAACAAGGATAGCACTATTGCTTCCAAAATACTCTAAAGTGGTCCTGGGTGCATTATATGCCAGAAAGTCAGCCAAATACTGTGCTGATGTTCCTATCATGGTCCGTCATCACCTTGTTTAATATTAGATCAAAAGCTGCTGAAGTAACTAAATTAGATTAGCTGTTTTGCCTTCTGCCATCATAATTACCATTTGGTTCCAAACACAGTTTTGTGGAGTATAGTGATTTAAAAATCTCTCTCTCTCTCTCATCTTGCATTACAGCTTAAAACTGAAAAGATTGTATACATTATTATAGGTAATTGGTATCTTCCTATGTGGTATTCACTGAGGCTTATACATGAGATTTTCTGGAGAAATAATATACCTCCTGGATCCAAGATTCCCTTTAGGAATATAGGGAATTTTATAACCCTCATGGCCAAGACCATGTTATATATTATAACTAATTATATAATTATATATTAGTTTATCAGGAGTAAGCATCCATGCATTAGTGTAAGCTGAAAAGAAGTTTTTGGCTGACGTTTTGAAAGGATTAAAAAATTCCCAGATGGTTTGCATGCTTTTTTTTTTTATTTTTTGGAGAAGAACCTTATCTTTGCTTGGGTGAAGGAAACAGACAGCATACAAGGATGGTTACACGAGACTAAAGGAGGAAGAGTAAAACGGTCACATTAATTTAATTTTGAATGCAGCCTTTTAGAAAAGTTAGAGAGTGGAAAGGCCTGCAACAAGCCGCAAGAAGAACAATTTTAGAATAACTATTCTCAAGCACACAAATTCTAGACTGGGATCCTGGGGATGTGATTACATTAGATATTGTTAGAGAAGATGGGTAGTACAACACTCTTACCTTTCAGGTCTGAAGTTTATAACAGGCTAGAACCTCCAGACACCAGTCATAACTATAGAGCAGAATGAGTGAGTGCCTTGACTTTTGACTTTTCTGAATCAGTGCTTTGGTACTGCCTCAGATTACACTACTTACTCTTGTCTGTTTTGCTCTCCTGGGTTACCAAAAAGATGAAATCTTTCAAGTTCTTGAGAGTATGGTCCGATGTAGGGAAGAACAGGAAGCCATATCTTATTCACTGCTGCATCCTAGTTCCTAGCACATGGAAGATATTCAGAAATAACCTGCAGAATACAATAAACTATTTCCGGTTCTAATCTCAAGTTTATGAACAACCCCTGTCAGACTTAGTTTCCCTATCATGCAAGCTGAACATAATACAGGCACATATATTTTAGTCATTTAAATAGCTAAAAGTCATAATGCATATTTTCATTTCCAATAGTAATATTTATTTTCCTGAAGGATCCTCTGTACCAAACGGTTTCTTAAATTCTTTGAGTTTTAATACATGTTTAGATTTTTTTTTTCAATAAACTTACCAGAAGAAGAAAAGATTTGTAAGAACCTCTAATGAAAGATCAAGACTCTCATTTTGTAACTTAAAGTTGAATGATCCTATAATATCTGGGTATTTCTTATTTATTAAATTACTACATCTCCATCATCATTTTTTTTTATCTTTTCTATACAAAAGCAGTCAAGTGCAGTATCAGGATCATTGAACACTGACTTTTTAACTATTCATAGATCCCTCCCAATGATGATTACGGCTATCAATGTAGGATATCATGTATCCTTGGAGGAGAACTTTGAAATATGATGAACTATGGTTAGATTAAGGAATTAAGTTATGCCAATCAGTTATGAAGGGATGAGCTATATAAGGAAATAACTCTTCATAGTAATAGATCTAATATATGTATATGAAATTAAAGATCACAGTTCATTCCTGAAAATCCATCTCAAGTCTCCTACCTTTGGATTTGGTTCAGGGTAGAAGACAAGAAACCGGGCTTTTTTCATTTGTAGTACACCAGCATCTAAGCTTTCATTGCTTGCTCTTCAAAGGCACCCCATTTGTCCCATATTTGAAAGAATTATTTTCTTGCTTATATTTGGATGAGGGAAAATAGAAGGGTACAATGATTTAAATTAGTTCATCCTCATCCTTCAAATATAAACATGATCTATGTCATGATTCTCCTCTTTGTTTTTCAAGAATCTAGGCTTTCTAAACTCAAATTCAGTGTGAGAAAATTACAATTTTTTTCTGCTTTCTGAAAATAAATCCCTTTATTAACGGAAGAAATGTCAAATAGCTTAGTTACTTCATGAAGGTCAACTTAAGAAACCTTAAAAAAATTAATACTTCGAGAATATTACCTAGCTATTCGAAACCCGAGACTGAGAAATATCCTGATGAAGTTTCAGGCTCAAGAATTGCTTAGCAAATCGAATCAAGATATTTATAATATATATTTTAGAAAACAATCTATATTAGAAGTCCTTTCCTGGTTGATATTACAGTATATTGATGTGCTCTCTCTTCTAAATTATTACAGAAGAGTGAATATAAAGGGTCATGTAATAAGTAGAGATTTTGTTCACCAAATAATGGAATTAGTAAGGAACTCATAAATTACTGAGCATAAATTACTGCTGCTTAAAGCTACTGTTGCCTAATATTTTTCCTTTAAGAAAGATTTAATTCTACTTATATGCATATGTACTTCATGCACAAGAACTTGGAATGTTCTTTCTCCAATATTTTGTACATTTTGACTGTCATTCATTTACAGTATTCCCTTTTGTAAGAGAAACAAATCACAGATAAACAAAGATAAAAATATAAAGTGTTTTCTGCGTTAATTTTTCCAAAATAGAAGCTACATCAGAAAGTATATATATTTTTCTGAAACTTTCACTGGGCTTTAAAGTTATTTTCAAAATCTACAAAGTATCTATATGAAAAATGCTGTATGTGAGCTTAAGTAAATTTATAATTTCACCTTAAAACTATTCTCTCAGTGTACTAAATACAATTCCATAGAAACAGTTTTGGTAACTATCTACCATCAATATAACTGCCAAATGTTCCAATTTTTAATGTGTTTGTGAGAATTTGGCAACTTCATTTATTGTTTCCTATATTTTCTTTTATTTTTGCTTGTATTTATTAACTTTAAAATTAAGAATTTAAACTTTTTAATTGAACAACTTAAAAAATTAAAATATATAAAAGTGTAAATATATTTAGTAAAATATAAACAGTAAAAAAGATTAACATAAAATGCACCAGTCTCTCACCCAATGCTATTTCCAGGGTCAACTCTTAGTAGTTTTCACTGTGAGTTTTTGCATAAGTCTAAACAAATATGTGTAATGCCCCTGATTCTTGGTGTATCAATTCAGTCCTTGTTTTCTGATTTTAAATAGATAAGGATTTAGTTCCCATATTATTGTCCCTTTCTCCTCACATTCCCACTTGTGATTGTTACACTATTCCAAAAATCCATCTCAAGTCTCTTTACCTTTGAATTTGGTTGGGGTAAGATATAAGAGGCAGAACTTTTTATTTGTGATATACCAGCGTCTATGATTTCATTGCTAGTTCTTCAAAGGTACCTCATTCATCCCAAATTTCAAACCTTGTAAGAATTGCCTTTAGAATTAGTATTCTATTTACATTTTTTTTTGTTTTTTCTATTATGGACCACTTCTTTTGGCTAATTATTCTGCAAAAATATTACTGTTCTGTATTTTCTTTTGTCTCCTTCATTACAGTTCCCAATAGTAGTACTTTAATATGGCTGAAGCAATGACAACAACTTTGTTATTAAGCATAATTATCTTTAATTACTTTCCAAAATGATAATTTAAGTGTATTACTTACCAAAAACTATTATCATTGCTATGGAAATACTTGATTATGCAAAGAATACTAGTCCCTTCAATATGTATCAAATGTAATTACCATTTGAACACCCAAGATGAAATATACTAAAAGTCAAGATTAAGCGTTTTCTCTGTTATTATGGTCTAATAATTCTTCAAAAATGTCATCACCTTTTGGTTTTGTAAATTTAACCTAAACATTGAGTTGTTATTGTAATTACTACACTTGGTATTTCCTGAATTTCTAATTGGTTTTTCTTAAAATATGGCTGGAAATTTTCAAATACTTTCTTTGGTTTTATGTTTTCATTTTTATTATGGTGTCTTTAATCAAGTTTTTCACATTCTTAGTGTGCACCCATTTTTTTTTATTTATCACTTATAGATTTATTCTTTCATGTGTAATTGTGGATTACAAGGCTATCTTTAACAGAAATCGTATTTGAAATAATCCTGCGTAGTCTGAGTAGAGCATCTGTTTGTCCAAGAAAGGTTAGATTGACTTCTGTAGGCTCCTGGGAGTTAATCACTGGAATGCTGAATTTTCAATTTGATGATTATTGTGCTTCAGAGTATATTCAAGGGGGCATATTCAAATTTCAAGTCTTTTTAAAAACATCCTTAGCACAGGCTAATAATTATGAATTGTTATTGAGGTCATTTTTAATCAATCTTCTTCTTATAAGGTGTAGATTTAGAAGTCTTATTTTATTAGAACAATCTCCTTTTTCTACTTTCCAGTTCATGCAAGATCTAATTAGTTGTGTTATATTTGTGTATCGAAAGTTAAACCCCTGATTTTTCTAAGCTAGCAACTTCTTCTCAATCTGGGTCAAATCAAGGTCATGTGTTTTTATTGTTTATTTTTTAAATCTGTAATTCTTTTGAGATATTATTTAAAAATCTGTTTCTTCTATTTTATTTTAGTAGTTGTGGATTTTTTTTTTCCCTAGTAGCAGGCTTTTTAGTTTAGCCAGTCCACACATTTCCAGAAACTGATAGCTCTCGTTTTATGGGTGTATCTACTTTGACAGTCCTTAGCTCTGTGTCATCAACATGATTCACTTAACCTACCAGTGTGCAAAACCTAGTAGAATAGCTGAAAAAATTCTCTGGATGGTTCAGAAAACTGAAATTCCTATGTTGCTTATTTCCAATCAACTTCCCCATATAACTAGTACTTAATATTTGCTATCTTTCTTAGATTTTCAAATTCTCTCACATACTAATTCAGGCAGTGGTGTCCATCTTATGATATTTTGAGCAAAAGTCCAATCCATTGTAAAACACACAGCAAGCAATTCAGTTGCTCAAAGAACACTGAATATTGTTTTTGTACTCACATAGTAGTCTGTGTTGATTACAAGAACTGTTCTACTTCACAAGTTTTTTCATGGATTCAGGAGACTAACGTCATGTAAAAATGCCTACAATACTATCATTTCACTTTCTGCCTTATAACTGAGCCTACCCTACTGTTATTGCTTTGCCAGAGAATAAGCATATTTCTAAGGGATATGATGAATTATTTTTTCCAAAGATGGTACTTTCAATTTTCATCAATACTTAGCCAATATTAGGTATTAATATTTTTCCTACTTTTTAAGTTTTTAGATGATGTGACGTATGATTATTGTTTTAATTCTCATTTCTTTGAGAGCAAATGTAGTGTTTTCGAATATACCTACAAATTCATTGATACAACCTTCTTTAAGAGGTGGAGGCTGGTTTTCCCTTTCTTATGTATGCACTAATTGAATAACTCAAAAGAGTCAAACATGGTCATGGTGGAAATGACTGCATCAGGTATCCTAGACCAGGCATAGAGG